>NC_134402.1:141417092-141425701 GCF_038048845.1 Mixophyes fleayi
ATTTGATTCAATGAAGGTTATAATTTTATACAAAATCCAATCACTGAGTGCCCAACTAAAGCACATTGTTTATCCTTTCTTCCTGTTAAAAGAATGTAAATGGGTCCCTGATGAAAGTAATTAGAACTGAAACAGGGCAGGATGTTATGTAATGTATCCTTTTGTATTTTTTTGTTTTGTATCAAATTTTTGACTTTGGATGTTAGGTGTGACCAGACCAGCACATAAGGTTAGAGACAGAAATAGATATATAACACATGTACACAAAGACACACACACATACACTTCGTTTTTTAGCTTTGCTATCAGTTTTGGTTCTGGATTTGATTAAAAATTGTGAAATGTTGAGCTGTTTTTGATCTTATATTACTATTTATAACTTCAGCATTCATTTCCAGTCTATTTTCTAATGACCCTTCACAATGGTCCCAATTTTCACCAATTTTGGTGAAAGTTTGCCGCGATCCGGCTGGCTAAAATTAGTGACAGAGCAGTGGCACAAATGTATCTCACAAATACATGGCAGTTTAATAAAATTTGCAAGCCCTAGGCTAGGGTAAACTACAAATGATCTAGCAGCCCTGAAAAAAAACGCACTTTAGAGATCATAAGTACCTTCATTAATCTTCTGAGGTTCAATTCAGGAAAGAAGGAACATGCATTATGTCTTTTGGGAATCAAGTAGGCAAAAATTGACAGTGGCATGAGTAGAGATTTAGAGAAGAAGATAGATGGCACTATATAAATAAGTTTGGATGATGAGCGGCGAAGGTGGTGTGCACACACAATACAAAACTTCAAAGAGTAGGCATACAATAAATTTGGAATGTAATAGATCATCCATCATAGACACTTATGCTACAGAAACAGGCAGAGTTCATTAGATGAACAGTGTAGAATTAATACAGTTAGACTTTGATTAAACTAAATAGATGAAGGTGGCCTGCACCTTCATCTATTTATTTACTATGCACTTATTGTTGGGCAAAGTATTCACAGGGAGCCAAAAGCAGAGTTTTTAAACACATTGTAATACTACTAATAGTGCTTGTTATGGTATGAGTAAGGTAGATCTGACTGGAAAGAAATTAGTATGTGCTGCAATGCTGTCCTTGTGAATTAAACAAGGGGAATTGTCACACTTATATATTTGAAAGTATATAAATATGTCAAGCATAATATATGTCATATATATATAAATATGGAATGTATAACTAATACATTCATTATATGTCCTATTAGTGAAGTGTAAAAAATATGTAAAATAGACAGTTCATATTGGGCAATAGTTGGTGTACCCAGAGTATTTATAACTTACATTGATGCAGATTTGGCTGCCAAACATCTGTTTTTATAACACAATGCAATTTAATTTGAAAGTCCACATTCTTAGAAGTTAAGAGACAAAATTTGGCATATTGGTCACCTAACCAGCAGCCAGTTGGTAGCACTAGTAACATGGTGAAAACAGTTAGGCATTGCAATGAGTTACAAAATGCCCCCAAAAAAGGGAATATTGGTGCAAGAATGTACTACAACGAAGGCTTCAGAAGATTCTTGGGGAAAAGTGGAATAGCCAAAATTGTGCAAGATGTCATGGTCATTGGGGCCAACCACCCACATGTTAAAAAGAATATGCACATAGGTCAATAAACCAAGGACTCTAGCAACAGGCACTGCCCTTTTTGAGGCTTAATTACTTAATTTGTTTGGGCCCCCACAAAATCCAACATTTTGGTTTTTGGTTGTTCAACCAAAAATTAAATAGCGATGTTAACAAATGAATCATGGGCATTTGGATAACAGTGGTCATCTTCCTCAATGGTAACCAATCATTACCCTCATTCTTATTGAAGGTGTCTACATCAATTACATTTTCCTTTTAATATAGAAGTACACCAAGTAGGTACCCGTTAGACTCTAATGTGTGACACATTAGAGAGGTTCATCAGCAAATACATTGGAGAGAGCCAGCACTGCAGCAAAATATATTAGAGAAGGCCAGCACTGCAGCTAACACATTGGAGAGGGCCAGCACTGCAGCTAATACATTGGAGAGAGGACAGCAGTGCAGCTAACACATTGGAGAGGGCCAGCACTGCAGCTAACACATTGGAGAGGGCCAGCACTGCAGCTAACACATTGGAGAGGGCCAGCACTGCAGCTAATACATTGGAGAGAGGACAGCAGTGCAGCTAACACATTGGAGAGGGCCAGCTCTACAGCTAATACACTGGAGAGGGTCAGCACTGCAGCTAATACACTGGAGAGGGTCAGCACTGCAGCTAATACATTGGAGAGGGTCAGCACTGCAGCTAATACATTGGAGAGTGGACAGCAGTGGCAGTATCAGAGCTCATTAGACCGACAGTGTCGGTATCAGTAGACATTATTTAGCAAATGATGAGACAACATCCAGGCGTGATACATACATGTGTTAGACAACAGGAAACCCTCTTAAGTGCCTGCCTGGGATGCAGAATCAACAGGTGTACCTGGCCAAAGGTTAAACTATGATAGGTTTTGAGTTTATCATGGAAAAAGGTATGAAGTTACTTTTATATTTTGGTGGTGGGGGGGATATCACACAAAGCTATCTACACATTTTATACTGGCTAGAATGATATAATATTATTCAAATTCACATAATTCACAAATGCAAATAATTTGGAGACAGTAACCCCATTCAATCATTCACTGTACTTGTCTTTAAAAGACTTTAGGGGGTATAATTACTAAACTGTGGGTTTGAAAAAGTAAAAAGTAGAGATGTTGCCTATAGTAACCAATTAGAGTCCATCTGTAATTTTGTAGAATGCACTACATAAATGAAAGCTAGTATCTGATTGGTTGCTATAGGCAACATCTCCACTTTTTCAAACCCGCAGTTTAGTAAATATACCCCCAGGTGTTTGTGAATATGTTCACCGGTTACTTAAAGTCATAAAAATAAGCTATTTTCTGGCTTGCAATTCAGCAAACTTAAAAACACAAATTTTCATCGAGAACAACTTACAGCAAACTACAAGTAGCATAAAGCAGAAACCACAAAGTAACTTAAGAGTTTATGCAAATTTAGGAGACACATACTTTTGGCAGCATTGAAATTAGAGTTTGTAAGGAAAGTAGGACAATGGGACCAGGGTCCAAAAATTAACAGGGGTGGTAAAAGAGATTCCACAATTGGGGCAATGGGACTGATTCATTAAAGCATGCAAAACTAACTTAAATTGCGGGTGTTTTTTTAAAAAAAAAAATGCACGTAAATTGAGAATACGCACGTCCATATTCTACTAGTAGAAGACTTGAAGAAACGTCTCTTGTTGAATATGGGTCTAGGTACAATCTGCTCTGACAGACAATACACTGCAGGATGCGTCCAATACATATGTGGAATATAAAATCCGCACAGATAAACAATAAAAGTATTAAGTGATTGTCAGCTGTTAATAATATATGTTTCTTAATGAATCAGGCAAAATGTGAAGTACGATTTTACTGTATTGTTGACTAAGACTATGAAAAAATATTTGTTACAAAAGCTCTGTAACATGTGTTAAATACCATATAAAGCAGTATTAAATAAAAATGGTACGTTAAATAAGCTAAGGACTTCCAAATATCACAAAATGTCTTGGAAGCAGAATATGTACTAAATGTTACTTCTTTTTCAATCTTGCATGATATTATATATTCCTTTATTTCCCATAGGATGTATCAAAGTATGCACTTATTGCAGTAAATTTAACTAATATATATGCAAATAAAACACCAGCTTTTGTGAAGCATACATAGAATGGCATATGTGGTAAAAATGTTAATTTTGAATGTATTATTCCCAAACTGCTTATGTAGCTTTTCATTTAAAATGTGTATGAATAAGCAATAACTATTCCATTTTAAAAAGATTAGTGATATGAATACTTCCAGGTTGCTCTAACCAAAAAGCACAAATTACACTAAAATGAGTCAAAATGTATACCCAACAAATGATCACAATATAAAACTTACCTACAGTTGTCTTATATACTGTGCAGAGAGTTGTAGATAAAGGAGCCCTTTTATTATCACATGGCTGATTTTCATCACATCCAATGGCCTCCTACTTAATCACTAAATTTAAATTATAAAATCATATAAGTGTTGATTTTAGTAATGATATAGCGTTGTGATGAGTGACTTCTTGTCACGGTCGTCTGTATTTCTTGATCCGATTCGGGACCCTTGGGACTAGCTGGAGCAGGACTGAAACAGAACCTAGCAGCCTGGATGATCTTCCTGCTCATGTTCTTGCTGAATGTAGAATATAGCAGGGGGATGAGCAGTCTGGAAATGCTGGCGGGAACACTGGAGCCAAGAACTATCCTCTGGAGAGAAGTGTGTTGTTCTGGCAATGAACAGATCACAGCACCAGGTTTAAATAGTGTGTCACAAACAACTATTGGCTGTACTGTTCATGTGATCACAGCTACTGAATCTGGTTGGTCTGGAAAGATCACCTGACTGCATCCAAAATGGCCACGCCCATGTAGCAGAACAAACAGTATGTGTTTGTTTACAAACGGAGGTGTAGAGGACGGGCTGCAGACGACCATAAGGGACCCAGGTAGCCGTGATATGACAGCAGCGGGTGTTGTAAGTGTGGCTAAGACCCCGATGTGTGACACTTCGAATATCAGTTTTAATTTACAGTAAGGAGATACATTGTTCCGTAGACAACATGTTATCATAAACTCATTATACAGATGCAAGATGAAGTCATTATAAGCCTCTTCCTATATGTCTATATGGAATGCTATTCAAAATCAGCGAGGGAAGAGAGGATAAGTGAGTAATGTCAACAGGCGGTGTTTCATGCAGTGGGAAGGGTTGTGGGCTGCAATAAAGAACTGCTTCTATCTTGATAAGGAATGACATTGGGTCTACTTAATCCTAAATCTACCCTGGCTGCTAATAAATGAAAGTATTACACTTTTGGAAGTTACTGGTCCATAGGACTTATTTCTATTTTGTTTCCATTCTCTGTGCACTAGAAAAAACTGAGGAGCCTGTTGATACCAAAGAGGAATTTGATTTTCCTTCTCGGCTGTTTTGATCATCATAAATGATTCCCACTATTGGGGCAGGATCTCAAAGATATGTAGATATGTATGGAAGTGGACAGCATGGAAAACTAGGAATTCAAGAAAGGTCCACAGATTTCAAGAAAAGTAAGGATTCAGGAAAGGTCCATAGAAACTCAAGCTGGAATGTGGAAGAGATCAGATGTCCTATAATATGACACAAAAATGTCTCAGTGCTCTTATACCCCCAAAAACTTTTTAGAAATGCTGTGTGTGTTAAACATAGGCAATGCCGCATCTGAATTTTGGAATAACCTCAATTACATTATTAGCTGTAGACCCCAAGCTGGACATAAGGCTAATGGGTCTGACACTAATGTTACAGCAAGCATACACACGCTGTATATGCTTAGATGTCATCTAGGGGATGATTCATTAAGACACACAAAACCAATGTAAACTGCCTTTTTTTTGTCTTTTAAATGCACGCAAATTAGGCAGACGCACATCCGTATTCAATTAGTAGTGGATCCGAGGTTACATCTGTTGTTCCATACAGGTCTAAGTATTCTCTGCTCAAACAGACAATACACTGCAGGATACGGCCAATACATATGTGAAATATAAAATCCCAAAGGGCACAGAAAAACTAAAAGTATTAAATGAATGATCTGTAGTCCACAAAGGAGAAGTTTAAGTCAAGCCAAATTACCAGGTGTTTGAAATTTGGTACATTTAATTTCTACTAGGAGGGTAGTGATAGGATAGTGATAGCGCAGGTTAAACTACACAGCTAATAGGTGACCAAAGTATTGTTTTTGTGTTTTTGGCATTAAGAAGCATTTTTTTTTTCTTTTACTAAGGATAATCTGGTAACAGATGAACTTTTGCCTCATTGATGCCAAAGACTATATTGTTTATATAAATGTCAAATAAGAGTGTCCCCATCAGAAATCCTTGTGGGATACCATGTATTTATTGAAATGGAGCGCCAAGCTCCGTCTCCTGTTTGTAGCCATATTTCCTGGTGGTCTAATGTACAGGAAGTGGGGCAGCAGCCTCACATTCATGCCATGCTGCTGCGCATGTGCAAATGCCAAAACCGTAAGTTTGCTCTTCTGAGTTTCAGACTGTAAAGGATGGAGGCAGCTGAAGTATCTGTGTAGTAGTATAAGTGTATAAAGCTCTCAAAGTTTCAAATAAGTGACCCGGAAGCTCCCTAACAAATTAGGAGAGTCTGTTTACAGCATAAACCAGCAAGGACATGCAGTGTGTCAAACCTGCCTGCATATAAGAGTATACCTGCCTGCATATACAAGCTTATGATTGCATACTGTAAATATACCTGCATTCAACCATATTGCCTGTTGCTGCTGTACTATATCTACAACTGTGAGTATCTGCATCAAATGTGTTACCAAGTTCAATTAACAAAAACCTGTTTAAGTTAAAAGCATTTGTGGTTTCACATCTACCTAACACCGCTGACACCTTTCACAACATCAGAGGTATAACCAACAGTATTAACAGATTTAAGGGAGAATGTTCACCTTAGCCATGACATGCTTGTGCCTGTTACATAGGGTGTTGTGGGACCAATGCAAGGAGAAAGTAATATAACAAACAATATAGATAAAAATTAATGTGGTATGAATATCAATTCTAAATGTAATGTTGATTTAATAGTAAAATGACACACAGCATGATTTTAGCTGATTGCAGTGATTCTGAATATTTTTCAAGTATACAGAAAGCACTGTAACCAGGACACAGTGGGCCGGATTCATCAAGGCATCTGTCTATCAACTTTGAGTGTATAGTTCGCAAAATCACTATATGCATGCCTAGAACCAGGACACACGTCCATGAACACAGCCCTGTCCGCTCCGTCTTCTAATGCAAAGACACTAACTTGAGCCTAAGATTTCTGGGAGTGAATGGGGCGAGGCGTGCCAAACTCAAGCACACGCAGCCACATCCGAATCAATCTCTGAGTGTCTCAAAGTTCCTTGTTTTTCTGCCATGTAGTATCTCACTGTGTGAATTTAGACTCCTGCTTGTAATACAAAAGATTAGACTGATCAGTGTGAGTGATGTATGAGAAATTGTTTGTTGTATCTAAAACCCCAGCTTTCCCCCCCAAAAAAAATTATTAGCATGCATAAGCAAAAGAATGTACTCCTCTGGCTCCTAAAAAGTTTGGCAGTACATGCACATTACAATATAGTGGCTATTAATGTTAAACTGCATACCTGCAGAGACAGACAATCTATACCCCTAGAAAGTACAACAAAATTCAAAGTGGCTTCTCTAAACTAAGAGCCTTTGATACATAATAAATTGTACTCACCAAAATAATGTATTTGAAACCAAAACGTGTTCAATCTCAACTGCAAAGGCTCCAGCAAAAGCACAAAAGAGCAGGAGTGAATGACCTGTACAGCTGCTTTTAAATACTCCACGCAAGTCATTTTTAATTAAATTAGATACAGGTGTCTGTAATTGTGAATAGCGGTGTACAATTTGCATAGATCCATGCCTCTCCAACCCCGGTTGCTAAGACATGATGAATGAATCACAGGCACACATGTGCTCTGAGAACCAATCATAGAGCAGATAATTGGAAAGTAGCTCATTTGCAAAATGAGGGCTAACACTTTCGCTTGCAGGGAGCTCAGAGTCCTCACTGAGGGCATGGATAGAAAACTCGCAAACGGATACATCTCTAGAGAGATGAAACTGTGGGTGTACCAGCGGGTGCGCCGCTACATATGATGACGCCAGCCACGGCTTTTGGAGGAGTTAAGGAATGAGATTTTGAGACGTGAGTTCTCTATTAATCAGATGAAATACTGTAATAAGAAATACTTGCTTTATTTTTACAAATAGTTTTAAACTTTTTCCAGGACATGCCCAAACCCAAATATAAATCTGTCCCCAGATTTAAAATGTAGCTCCCCCTCCAATGCAACATGCTATTGGCCATGTGACAAGTTCATTTGTTAAGGGCATGTTTGGGATTCAAACTCCTGACCCCAGTGCTGTGAGCAGGGCCATCAAGAGGAATTTGGGGTCCCGATACAGCAACTTTCTGGGACCCCCTCCACACACAGCAGGAGAAGGTATGCTACCTTATCCTTGGAAGTAGAGGAAGCCAATTAGCATCAAATGTTCTCCTTAGGACTAGTCAGACGTTCTGTCTGCATCCCAGCAGGGGGCTTCTGTGAAAGGACAGCTGATCTTCACTGCCCTGTCCAAACCCCCTAGTCCTACACTTGCCAATGGTTAAGAAGAATAGACCTAGGGGTTTGCCCAGGGAGGGGAAAGACTGTGGAAATTAGACCTGAGATATAAGGAATGACTCCAGGGGGGAAGGGTGTTCATTCTGGGATTTCATTCAGGAAGGTGCAAGAGCTAGTTTTGAGTTGTCGTTCTCTAACTAGAGTCTATATATGCAGCTGAGAGAGAGCATTGGACCAGATAAACCCAGTATCTTCACAATCTTGAAATCGGATCATTATATTTTGGCAACTGTGTTTGATCCTA